>NC_142644.1:31998090-32000590 GCF_053813885.1 Theobroma cacao
GTTTAGGGTTTAGGGTTTAGGGTTTAGGGTTTAGGGTTTAGGGTTTAGGGTTTAGGGTTTAGGGTTTAGGGTTTAGGGTTTAGGGTTTAGGGTTTAGGGTTTAGGGTTTAGGGTTTAGGGTTTAGGGTTTAGGGTTTAGGGTTTAGGGTTTAGGGTTTAGGGTTTAGGGTTTAGGGTTTAGGGTTTAGGGTTTAGGGTTTAGGGTTTAGGGTTTAGGGTTTAGGGTTTAGGGTTTAGGGTTTAGGGTTTAGGGTTTAGGGTTTAGGGTTTAGGGTTTAGGGTTTAGGGTTTAGGGTTTAGGGTTTAGGGTTTAGGGTTTAGGGTTTAGGGTTTAGGGTTTAGGGTTTAGGGTTTAGGGTTTAGGGTTTAGGGTTTAGGGTTTAGGGTTTAGGGTTTAGGGTTTAGGGTTTAGGGTTTAGGGTTTAGGGTTTAGGGTTTAGGGTTTAGGGTTTAGGGTTTAGGGTTTAGGGTTTAGGGTTTAGGGTTTAGGGTTTAGGGTTTAGGGTTTAGGGTTTAGGGTTTAGGGTTTAGGGTTTAGGGTTTAGGGTTTAGGGTTTAGGGTTTAGGGTTTAGGGTTTAGGGTTTAGGGTTTAGGGTTTAGGGTTTAGGGTTTAGGGTTTAGGGTTTAGGGTTTAGGGTTTAGGGTTTAGGGTTTAGGGTTTAGGGTTTAGGGTTTAGGGTTTAGGGTTTAGGGTTTAGGGTTTAGGGTTTAGGGTTTAGGGTTTAGGGTTTAGGGTTTAGGGTTTAGGGTTTAGGGTTTAGGGTTTAGGGTTTAGGGTTTAGGGTTTAGGGTTTAGGGTTTAGGGTTTAGGGTTTAGGGTTTAGGGTTTAGGGTTTAGGGTTTAGGGTTTAGGGTTTAGGGTTTAGGGTTTAGGGTTTAGGGTTTAGGGTTTAGGGTTTAGGGTTTAGGGTTTAGGGTTTAGGGTTTAGGGTTTAGGGTTTAGGGTTTAGGGTTTAGGGTTTAGGGTTTAGGGTTTAGGGTTTAGGGTTTAGGGTTTAGGGTTTAGGGTTTAGGGTTTAGGGTTTAGGGTTTAGGGTTTAGGGTTTAGGGTTTAGGGTTTAGGGTTTAGGGTTTAGGGTTTAGGGTTTAGGGTTTAGGGTTTAGGGTTTAGGGTTTAGGGTTTAGGGTTTAGGGTTTAGGGTTTAGGGTTTAGGGTTTAGGGTTTAGGGTTTAGGGTTTAGGGTTTAGGGTTTAGGGTTTAGGGTTTAGGGTTTAGGGTTTAGGGTTTAGGGTTTAGGGTTTAGGGTTTAGGGTTTAGGGTTTAGGGTTTAGGGTTTAGGGTTTAGGGTTTAGGGTTTAGGGTTTAGGGTTTAGGGTTTAGGGTTTAGGGTTTAGGGTTTAGGGTTTAGGGTTTAGGGTTTAGGGTTTAGGGTTTAGGGTTTAGGGTTTAGGGTTTAGGGTTTAGGGTTTAGGGTTTAGGGTTTAGGGTTTAGGGTTTAGGGTTTAGGGTTTAGGGTTTAGGGTTTAGGGTTTAGGGTTTAGGGTTTAGGGTTTAGGGTTTAGGGTTTAGGGTTTAGGGTTTAGGGTTTAGGGTTTAGGGTTTAGGGTTTAGGGTTTAGGGTTTAGGGTTTAGGGTTTAGGGTTTAGGGTTTAGGGTTTAGGGTTTAGGGTTTAGGGTTTAGGGTTTAGGGTTTAGGGTTTAGGGTTTAGGGTTTAGGGTTTAGGGTTTAGGGTTTAGGGTTTAGGGTTTAGGGTTTAGGGTTTAGGGTTTAGGGTTTAGGGTTTAGGGTTTAGGGTTTAGGGTTTAGGGTTTAGGGTTTAGGGTTTAGGGTTTAGGGTTTAGGGTTTAGGGTTTAGGGTTTAGGGTTTAGGGTTTAGGGTTTAGGGTTTAGGGTTTAGGGTTTAGGGTTTAGGGTTTAGGGTTTAGGGTTTAGGGTTTAGGGTTTAGGGTTTAGGGTTTAGGGTTTAGGGTTTAGGGTTTAGGGTTTAGGGTTTAGGGTTTAGGGTTTAGGGTTTAGGGTTTAGGGTTTAGGGTTTAGGGTTTAGGGTTTAGGGTTTAGGGTTTAGGGTTTAGGGTTTAGGGTTTAGGGTTTAGGGTTTAGGGTTTAGGGTTTAGGGTTTAGGGTTTAGGGTTTAGGGTTTAGGGTTTAGGGTTTAGGGTTTAGGGTTTAGGGTTTAGGGTTTAGGGTTTAGGGTTTAGGGTTTAGGGTTTAGGGTTTAGGGTTTAGGGTTTAGGGTTTAGGGTTTAGGGTTTAGGGTTTAGGGTTTAGGGTTTAGGGTTTAGGGTTTAGGGTTTAGGGTTTAGGGTTTAGGGTTTAGGGTTTAGGGTTTAGGGTTTAGGGTTTAGGGTTTAGGGTTTAGGGTTTAGGGTTTAGGGTTTAGGGTTTAGGGTTTAGGGTTTAGGGTTTAGGGTTTAGGGTTTAGGGTTTAGGGTTTAGGGTTTAGGGTTTAGGGTTTAGGGTTTAGGGTTTAGGGTTTAGGGTTTAGGGTTTAGGGTTTAGGGTTTAGGGTTTAGGGTTTAGGGTTTAGGGTTTAGGGTTTAGGGTTTAGGGTTTAGGG
>NC_142645.1:12500-17500 GCF_053813885.1 Theobroma cacao
ACTCGACAAAAACACTTTGCCAAAAAGGAGAAAGGATCGAAAGGCAAATCAAAGGAGCTGTCAAAACTACGTTGCATGAGAATGAGCCACTAACACTTGGGGAACCTACGGGCACTAGGGAAGTTGCGATGACAGCTCCCATCGAAGGAGAAGGCACAGCTGCAGTCGGTCCTACCCCAAGCCCTCCCCGTCACGAGCTGGAAGATAGTATACTGGAGCTGGAAGCACAAGAAATATCTCTGGCTATAGAGCGTGATGGGACGCTACTGCAAAAAGCTGAGTATGCAGACACATTAGAAGGGAGTGGGGAACACGTTCCAACAGAGGAAGAAGTTTCAAGCCAGATGCAGCGCCAAACTGGACAAACTCGGACAACCATTAACTATGTTATCTCAAGTAAAGGAACGGAGGACAAAGAAGACAACCATCTCAACTTGGAATCGGCATCGAGTAAGTGTCTGCTTAATAAAGAGCTGAGTGACATACCAACCATCTCATGCAGTAGCCATGCAGAAATAGAAGTCCACCCGAGGGAAAGGTACAGACGACATTCGGATAGTGTAATCCCTTTTGAGAACACAATCAGTTCAGCCACAGAAGATGCAACAATCTCAGGCGGAAATGAAGAGGATTCTGATGAGGACTCTGTCTCTAGAAGTTTCACCGCCCAAAACCGTCAATGATCAGTGGACTTATTTGGAATGTCAGAGGTATATCTGGTAGAGTAATTCAAAGACGACTCAAGAAGCTGCAGTTAATGCATAAAATCAAGATCTTGGCCATTCTGGAACCCATGGTGGACATAAGCAAAGCAGAATATTTTAGACGGAAATTGGGCTTTGAGAAAGTGATTGTCAACAATTCTCAAAAAATCTGGCTGTTCCATTCCCCTGAACTTCACTCCGATATTATCCTTGATCATCCACAGTGTTTACACGTTCGATTAACCTCACCGTGGCTAGAGATACCTTTTTTTGCAACCTTTGTATATGCAAAGTGCACTAGGTCCGAGAGGACATTGCTTTGGGATTGCCTGCGAAGGCTTGCTGCTGATATTGAAGTGCCTTGGCTGGTGGGGGGAGATTTCAATATCATACTAAAACGGGAAGAGAGGCTCTATGGATCCGCCCCACATGAAGGATCAATGGAGGACTTTGCTTCAGTTCTACTTGACTGTGGTTTGCTGGACGGTGGTTTTGAAGGAAACCCATTTACCTGGACAAACAATCGAATGTTTCAAAGGTTGGATAGGGTAGTCTATAACCACCAATGGACTAATATGTTCCCCATCACCAGAATCCAGCATCTCAACCGCGACGGGTCTGACCACTGCCCTCTCTTAATTTCCTGCTTTATCTCCGGTGAAAAATCCCCCTCCTCTTTCAGGTTCCAACACGCATGGGTTCTCCATCATGACTTCAAAACCTCGGTGGAGGGTAATTGGAACTTACCGATCAATGGCTCAGGTTTACAGGCCTTCTGGAGCAAACAACATCGTCTAAAACAGCATCTTAAATGGTGGAACAAAGCAGTATTCGGAGACATCTTTTCTAAGCTTAAGGAAGCAGAAAAACGAGTGGAAGAATGCGAAATACTACACCAGCAGGAACAAACCGCAGGAAGCAGAATTAACTTGAACAAATCCTATGCTCAACTCAATAAACAACTCAACATAGAGGAAATATTTTGGAAGCAAAAATCTGGAGTTAAATGGGTGGTAGAAGGCGAAAGGAACACCAAGTTCTTCCACATGAGAATGCAGAAAAAGAGAATCAGGAGCCATATTTTCAAAGTGCAAGAGCCGGATGGCAGTTGGATTGAAGACCAGGAACAACTAAAGCAGTCCGCTATAGAATACTATTCTTCTCTCCTGAAAGCCGAGCCATGTGACATCTCCAGGTTCCAGAATTCCCTTATCCCCTCCATTGTTTCTAACTCTGAGAATGAGCTACTTTGTGCAGAACCGAACCTTCAAGAAGTAAAAGATGCAGTGTTTGACATTGATCCAGACAGTGCAGCTGGTCCAGATGGCTTTTCTTCTTATTTCTACCAGCAGTGTTGGAACATTATTGCTCATGACCTTCTGGATGCAGTGCGTGATTTTTTCCATGGTGCGAATATCCCAAGGGGAGTGACTTCAACAACGTTGGTCCTTTTACCCAAGAAATCTAGTGCCTCTAAATGGAGTGAGTTCAGGCCAATCAGTTTATGCACAGTGATGAATAAAATCATTACAAAGCTTCTCTCCAACCGCTTGGCAAAAATCCTCCCATCTATTATCACCGAGAATCAGAGTGGCTTTGTTGGGGGACGGCTGATAAGTGATAACATACTTCTCGCCCAAGAATTGATAGGCAAATTGGATATGAAAAGTAGAGGAGGCAACCTTGCCCTGAAACTGGACATGATGAAAGCCTACGACAGGCTCGACTGGTCCTTCCTTATTAAAGTATTACAGCATTTTGGATTCAATGAGCAATGGATTGGAATGATCCAAAAATGTACTTCAAATTGCTGGTTTTCCTTATTGCTGAATGGACGCATAGAGGGGTACTTCAAATCGGAAAGAGGACTCAGACAAGGAGACTCCATCTCTCCCCAGTTGTTTATCCTAGCAGCAGAATACCTTTCTAGAGGTTTAAATGCCCTTTACGACCAGTACCCTTCTCTCCATTACTCATCCGGTGCTCCACTGTCTGTTAGCCATTTGGCTTTCGCCGATGATGTGCTCATATTTACCAATGGTTCTAAATCAGCTCTGCAAAGAATATTGTTATTTCTCCAGGAATATGAGGAGATATCTGGGCAACGGATCAACGCTCAAAAGAGTTGTTTCGTCACACACACAAATATTCCAAGCTCCCGAAGGCAGATCATTGCACAAGTAACAGGATTTAATCATCAGCTCCTTCCTATCACATACTTGGGAGCCCCCTTATACAAAGGTCACAAAAAGGTGATACTTTTCAACGACCTGGTTGCAAAGATCGAAGAGCGCATCACAGGATGGGAGAATAAAATCCTTTCTCCAGGTGGACGAATCACACTCCTCAGGAGCGTTTTAGCCTCCCTCCCTATCTACTTGCTCCAAGTTTTAAAACCTCCGGTTTACGTCCTTGAAAGAGTCAACAGATTATTTAATAGCTTCCTATGGGGAGGATCGGCAGCTTCCAAAAGAATCCACTGGGCTTCATGGGCGAAAATTTCTCTACCAGTGATGGAAGGTGGCTTAGATATCCGAAGCTTAGCAGAAGTGTTTGAGGCCTTTAGTATGAAGCTTTGGTGGAGATTTCGGACTACCGACAGTCTATGGACTCGGTTCATGAGAATGAAGTATTGTAGGGGACAGTTACCTATGCAAACCCAACCAAAACTACACGACTCACAGACCTGGAAACGTATGCTGACTAGCAGTGCCATCACAGAACAACATATGAGGTGGCGGATTGGACAAGGGAAGTTATTCTTTTGGCACGATTGTTGGATGGGAGAAGCACCTTTGATAAGCCCTAATCAAGATTTTACCTCTTCAATGGTACAGGTTTGTGACTTTTTCATGGATAATTCTTGGAATATTGAAAAATTAAAAACTGTTCTGCAGCAGGAGGTAGTGGATGAAATAGCAAAAATCCCGATCGATACAATGAGTAAGGATGAGGCATATTGGACTCCTACTCCTAATGGTGATTTTTCAACTAAGAGCGCATGGCAGCTAATCCGGGAAAGGAAAGTGGTGAATCCGGTATTTAACTTCATATGGCATAAAACTGTCCCTTTAACCACTTCATTTTTTTTATGGAGATTATTGCACGATTGGATACCTGTTGAGCTGAAAATGAAATCTAAAGGCCTCCAATTAGCTTCCAGATGTAGATGCTGCAGGTCAGAGGAATCAATCATGCATGTGATGTGGGATAATCCAGTTGCTCTACAGGTTTGGAATTATTTTGCCAAATTCTTCCAAATTTTTATTATAAACCCACGTACTATTAATCAGATTATTGGTGCATGGTTTTATTCTGGTGACTACTGTAAGCCTGGTCATATCCGTTCATTAGTACCATTATTCATTTTATGGTTCCTCTGGGTGGAACGTAATGATGCAAAGCATAGGAACCTAGGGATGTATCCTAACCGGGTTATTTGGAGAGTTTTGAAGCTTATACAACAACTTTCCCTAGGGCAACAACTATTGAAATGGCAGTGGAAAGGGGATAAACAGATCGCTCAAGAGTGGGGGATAATATTACAAGCAGAGTCACTTGCTCCTCCAAAAGTCTTTTCTTGGCACAAACCATCAATTGGTGAATTTAAGTTGAATGTGGATGGTAGTGCCAGGCATTCTCATAATGCGGCAGGTGGTGGAATCCTACGAGATCATGTTGGAGTAATGGTTTTCGGGTTTTCTGAAAACTTGGGGATTCAAAATTCTCTTCAAGCTGAATTATTAGCACTCTACAGAGGATTAATTTTATGCCGCGATTATAACATAAGAAGACTCTGGATTGAGATGGATGCTATTTCTGTAATTCGATTACTTCAAGGGAACCATAGAGGGCCACACGCTATCAGGTATTTATTGGTTTCCCTACGACAGCTACTATCCCACTTTTCCTTTCGTTTTTCTCACATCTTCAGGGAAGGCAACCAGGCAGCGGATTTTTTAGCCAATAGGGGTCACGAACACCAAAATGTTCAAGTTTTCACAGTTGCCCAAGGAAAACTAAGAGGAATGCTACGCCTCGATCAAACTTCCTTTCCTTATGTACGCTTCAAATGATTGTAAAGGAGTAGTACTCCTAATTTTCGTTTTCAGCTCTTTTAACTACCAGTCTCTTTGTAAAAGTGGGCGACCTCTATTTTATTGTAGCATCACTAGTTATGCACATAAAATAGAGTTCCTCATTTATAAGGCATTTCTTACTTTTCTTTCTTATTTTTTTCATTATGTCATGTTCAGAGACTCTTGTAACATGGAAGTGTTTAAATTTTATGAGCAT